>NC_052327.1:47987846-48022846 GCF_016432855.1 Salvelinus namaycush | reverse complement strand
TCTCTCGAATAATTAGCGCTATACGATATGTATTGCGATTCGATATTCCAAACAAATTGCTCACCAAATTGCTCATCTGTTGCATATAGACAATAGGGCCATGAGAAAAAGTACTTTAGAGCTCTGGCCGTCTCACCTTGGGGGTGGGGGGATGATGGAACAGCAATGTAATCTCACCTGTTCCTATGGGGCTGGGGCTTTGATGGAACAGCCGTGTAATCAACGGCTGTGAGCGCTATGCTCCCGAGACTGAATGACCTACATGTTACACTCGCCCTCTATCTCTCTCTCCTCTCCTCGTCTCTCCGTCTGTCTGGTTCCTGCGTACGCTTAATAAAACCCACAAGGCTGCCACTCGAACTGAACCAGCAGGAGAGAGGAGATGTTACACAGCGGAAATATCATATGAATGAGTTAGAAACGGTGGTGGTGGAATAAGCGTTATGTTGAGCACACCACTCATGGTTACAATGTACAAGGTTACATACAGTACACGGTTACATACAGTACCAGGTTACATACAGTTCCAGGTTACATACAGTACCAGGTTACATACAGTACCAGGTTACATACAGTACCAGGTTACATACAGTTCCAGGTTACATACAGTACCAGGTTACATACAGTTCCAGGTTACATACAGTACCAGGTTACATACAGTACCAGGTTACATACAGTACAAGGTTACAATGTACACGGTTACATACAGTTCCAGGTTACATACAGTAAAAGGTTACATACAGTACCAGGTTACATACAGTACCAGGTTACATACAGTACCAGGTTACAATGTACACGGTTACATACAGTACCAGGTTACATACAGTACCAGGTTACATACAGTACCAGGTTACATACAGTACAAGGTTACAATGTACACGGTTACATACAGTACCAGGTTACATACAGTAAAAGCTTACAATGTACAAGGTTACATACAGTACCAGGTTACATACAGTACCAGGTTACATACAGTACACGGTTACATACAGTACCAGGTTACATACAGTACCAGGTTACATACAGTACCAGGTTACAATGTACACGGTTACATACAGTACCAGGTTACATACAGTACACGGTTACATACAGTACCAGGTTACATACAGTACCAGGTTACATACAGTACAAGGTTACAATGTACAAGGTTACATACAGTACACGGTTACATACAGTAAAAGGTTACATACAGTTCCAGGTTACATACAGTACCAGGTTACATACAGTACCAGGTTACATACAGTACAAGGTTACAATGTACACAGTTACATACAGTACCAGGTTACATACAGTACACGGTTACATACAGTAAAAGGTTACATACAGTACCAGGTTACATACAGTACCAGGTTACAATGTACACGGTTACATACAGTACACGGTTACATACAGTACCAGGTTACATACAGTACTAGGTTTCATACAGTACACGGTTACATACAGTACCAGGTTACATACAGTACCAGGTTACATACAGTACCAGGTTTCATACAGTACCAGGTTACATACAGTTCCAGGTTACAATGTACACGGTTACATACAGTACACGGTTACATACAGTACCAGGTTACATACAGTACTAGGTTACATACAGTTCCAGGTTACATACAGTACCAGGTTACATACAGTTCCAGGTTACATACAGTAAAAGGTTACATACAGTACCAGGTTACATACAGTACCAGGTTACATACAGTTCCAGGTTACATACAGTTCCAGGTTACATACAGTACCAGGTTACATACAGTAAAAGGTTACATACAGTAAAAGGTTACATACAGTACCAGGTTACATACAGTACCAGGTTACATACAGTTCCAGGTTACATACAGTACCAGGTTACATACAGTACCAGGTTACATACAGTACCAGGTTACATACAGTTCCAGGTTACATACAGTACCAGGTTACATACAGTAAAAGGTTACATACAGTACCAGGTTACATACAGTACCAGGTTACATACAGTACCAGGTTACATACAGTTCCAGGTTACATACAGTACCAGGTTACATACAGTACCAGGTTACATACAGTGAAAGGTTACATACAGTACCAGGTTACGATGTACAAGGTTACATACAGTACCAGGTTACATACAGTACCAGGTTACATACAGTACCAGGTTACATACAGTACCAGGTTACATACAGTAAAAGGTTACATACAGTACCAGGTTACATACAGTACCAGGTTACATACAGTTCCAGGTTACATACAGTAAAAGGTTACATACAGTACCAGGTTACGATGTACAAGGTTACATACAGTACCAGGTTACATACAGTACCAGGTTACATACAGTACCAGGTTACATACAGTACCAGGTTACATACAGTACCAGGTTACATACAGTAAAAGGTTACATACAGTACCAGGTTACATACAGTAAAAGGTTACATACAGTACCAGGTTACAATGTACACGGTTACATACAGTTCCAGGTTACATACAGTAAAAGGTTACATACAGTACCAGGTTACATACAGTACCAGGTTACATACAGTACCAGGTTACAATGTACACGGTTACATACAGTACCAGGTTACATACAGTACCAGGTTACATACAGTACCAGGTTACATACAGTACAAGGTTACAATGTACACGGTTACATACAGTACCAGGTTACATACAGTACAAGGTTACATACAGTACACGGTTACATACAGTACCAGGTTACATACAGTACCAGGTTACATACAGTACCAGGTTACAATGTACACGGTTACATACAGTACCAGGTTACATACAGTACACGGTTACATACAGTACCAGGTTACATACAGTACCAGGTTACATACAGTACAAGGTTACAATGTACAAGGTTACATACAGTACACGGTTACATACAGTAAAAGGTTACATACAGTTCCAGGTTACATACAGTACCAGGTTACATACAGTACCAGGTTACATACAGTACAAGGTTACAATGTACACAGTTACATACAGTACCAGGTTACATACAGTACACGGTTACATACAGTAAAAGGTTACATACAGTACCAGGTTACATACAGTACCAGGTTACAATGTACACGGTTACATACAGTACACGGTTACATACAGTACCAGGTTACATACAGTACTAGGTTTCATACAGTACACGGTTACATACAGTACCAGGTTACATACAGTACCAGGTTACATACAGTACCAGGTTTCATACAGTACCAGGTTACATACAGTTCCAGGTTACAATGTACACGGTTACATACAGTACACGGTTACATACAGTACCAGGTTACATACAGTACTAGGTTACATACAGTTCCAGGTTACATACAGTACCAGGTTACATACAGTTCCAGGTTACATACAGTAAAAGGTTACATACAGTACCAGGTTACATACAGTACCAGGTTACATACAGTTCCAGGTTACATACAGTTCCAGGTTACATACAGTAAAAGGTTACATACAGTACCAGGTTACATACAGTACCAGGTTACATACAGTACCAGGTTACATACAGTTCCAGGTTACATACAGTACCAGGTTACATACAGTACCAGGTTACATACAGTTCCAGGTTACATACAGTACCAGGTTACATACAGTAAAAGGTTACATACAGTACCAGGTTACATACAGTACCAGGTTACATACAGTACCAGGTTACATACAGTTCCAGGTTACATACAGTACCAGGTTACATACAGTACCAGGTTACATACAGTGAAAGGTTACATACAGTACCAGGTTACGATGTACAAGGTTACATACAGTACCAGGTTACATACAGTACCAGGTTACATACAGTACCAGGTTACATACAGTACCAGGTTACATACAGTAAAAGGTTACATACAGTACCAGGTTACATACAGTACCAGGTTACATACAGTTCCAGGTTACATACAGTAAAAGGTTACATACAGTACCAGGTTACGATGTACAAGGTTACATACAGTACCAGGTTACATACAGTACCAGGTTACATACAGTACCAGGTTACATACAGTACCAGGTTACATACAGTACCAGGTTACATACAGTACCAGGTTACATACAGTAAAAGGTTACATACAGTACCAGGTTACATACAGTACCAGGTTACATACAGTACCAGGTTACGTACAGTACCAGGTTACGTACAGTACCAGGTTACGTACAGTACCAGGTTACATACAGTACCAGGTTACATACAGTTCCAGGTTACATACAGTAAAAGGTTACATACAGTAAAAGGTTACATACAGTACCAGGTTACATACAGTACCAGGTTACATACAGTTCCAGGTTACATACAGTAAAAGGTTACATACAGTACCAGGTTACATACAGTACCAGGTTACATACAGTACCAGGTTACATACAGTACCAGGTTACATACAGTACCAGGTTACGTACAGTACCAGGTTACGTACAGTACCAGGTTACATACAGTACCAGGTTACATACAGTACCAGGTTACATACAGTTCCAGGTTACATACAGTAAACGGTTACACTGCTGTATTTACTCTGAGGAAAACAGTATTTTCAATACATGTTATTGTAATCCTTTAACTGCATGCCAGTGATCCAGAAGACTGACATATACAAGGGAATTGTATTCAATCTCTTGTCAATTCATTACATGTTGTTTCAGTCCTCAAACTTGCATGCCAGTTTATCTAAGACTGACATATACAAGGGAACAGCAATAAACTATAAAATGACAAATAAAAACACTTCATTACCACACAGTATGCAGTGTTGAAGCAGTAAAACTAGCTATGTGGTTAATTGTAAACCGTAAAATAGCTAATGGTATATTAGTCTCCTCTCCGAGCTGCTATTTCCCTTCTACAGAACAGAAGTACATCAATCACTCCAGTCCCCTCAGTAATCCATGATAGCTGAGAGGAGCTTTACGCCTGCTGTTACCCTCTTGAAGACTCTGTCACACGACACACACGCACACACGCACAGGCATGCACACACAGACACAGACACGCTCGCTCACACACGCACAGGCATGCAGACACAGACACGCTCGCTCACACACACACAGGCATGCACACACAGACACAGACACGCTCGCTCACACACACACACAGGCATGCACACACAGACACAGACACGCTCGCTCACACACACACAGGCATGCACACACAGACACGCTCGCTCACACACACACAGGCATGCACACACAGACACAGACACGCTCGCTCACACACACACAGGCATACACACACACACACACACACACACACACACACACACACACACACACACACACACACACACACACACACACACAGGCATGCAGACACAGACACGGCTGACGTTGACATGTTAGTGGATAAAGGCCTTTCTCCATCAGCACCACTGTCTGTCTGTCAGTACAGTCTATTAAGATATTGATGGGGAGTCCAGGATCAATAGAACACTGACGGCAAAGGAGGGAGAGGGGTCTAAAGCATCTACTGTCATTCCTCCCTCCCTCTCTACTGTCATTCCTCCCTCCTTCTCTACTGTCATTCCTCCCTCCTTCTCTATTGTCATTCCTCCCTCCTTCTCTATTGTCATTCCTCCCTCCTTCTCTACTGTCATTCCTCCCTCCTTCTCTACTGTCATTCCTCCCTCCCTCTCTACTGTCATTCCTCCCTCCTCTACTGTCATTCCTCCCTCCCTCTCTACTGTCATTCCTCCCTCCTTCTCTACTGTCATTCCTCCCTCCCTCTCTGCTGTCATTCCTCCCTCCTTCTCTACTGTCATTCCTCCCTTCTTCTCTACTGTCATTCCTCCCTCCCTCTCTACTGTCATTCCTCCCTCCTTCTCTACTGTCATTCCTCCCTCCTTCTCTACTGTCATTCCTCCCTCCCCCTCTACTATCATTCCTCCCTCCCTCTCTACTGTCATTCCTCCCTCCTTCTCTACTGTCATTCCTCCCTCCCCCTCTACTGTCATTCCTCCCTCCTTCTCTACTGTCATTCCTCCCTCCCCCTCTACTGTCATTCCTCCCTCCTTCTCTACTGTCATTCCTCCCTCCCTCTCTACTGTCATTCCTCCCTCCTTCTCTACTGTCATTCCTCCCTCCCCCTCTGTCATTCCTCCCTTCTTCTCTACTGTCATTCCTCCCTCCCTCTCTACTGTCATTCCTCCCTCCTTCTCTACTGTCATTCCTCCCTCCCCCTCTACTATCATTCCTCCCTCCCTCTCTACTGTCATTCCTCCCTCCTTCTCTACTGTCATTCCTCCTTCCCTCTCTACTGTCATTCCTCCCTCCTTCTCTACTGTCATTCCTCCCTCCTTCTCTACTGTCATTCCTCCCTCCCTCTCTACTGTCATTCCTCCCTCCTTCTCTACTGTCATTCCTCCCTCCCTCTCTACTGTCATTCCTCCCTCCCTCTCTACTGTCATTCCTCCCTCCTTCTCTACTGTCATTCCTCCCTCCCTCTCTACTGTCATTCCTCCCGCCATCTCTACTGTCATTCCTCCCTCCCTCTCTACAGTCATTCCTCCCTCCCTCTCTACAGTCATTCCCCCTCCCTCTCTACTGTCATTCCTCCCTCCCTCTCTACTGTCATTCCTCCCTCCTTCTCTACTGTCATTCCTCCCTCCTTCTCTACTGTCATTCCTCCATCCCTCTCTACTGTCATTCCTCCCTCATTCTCTACTGTCATTCCTCCCTCCCTACTCTTATTCCTCCCTCCCTACTCTCATTCCTCCATCCCTACTGTCATTCCTCCCTCCTCTTATTCCTCCCTCCCTACTCTTATTCCTCCCTCCCTACTCTTATTCCTCCCTCCCTACTCTCATTCCTCCATCCCTACTGTCATTCCTCCCTCCTCTTATTCCTCCCCATACTATCATCCCTCCCCTTATTCCTCCCTCCATCCCTACTGTCATTCCTCCCTCCCTCCTCTTGTTCCTCCCTCCCTACTGTCATTCCTCCATCCCTACTCTTATTCCTCCATCCCTACTCTTATTCCTTCCTCCATCCCTACTGTCATTCCTCCCTCCATCCTCTTATTCCTCCCTCCCTACTGTCATTCCTCCTTCCCTACTCTTATTCCTCCCTCCCTACTCTCCTCCCTCCCTCTCTACTGTCATTCCTCCCTCCTTCTCTACTGTCATTCCTCCCTCCCCCTCTACTATCATTCCTCCCTCCCTCTCTACTGTCATTCCTCCCTCCTTCTCTACTGTCATTCCTCCTTCCCTCTCTACTGTCATTCCTCCCTCCTTCTCTACTGTCATTCCTCCCTCCTTCTCTACTGTCATTCCTCCCTCCCTCTCTACTGTCATTCCTCCCTCCTTCTCTACTGTCATTCCTCCCTCCCTCTCTACTGTCATTCCTCCCTCCCTCTCTACTGTCATTCCTCCCTCCTTCTCTACTGTCATTCCTCCCTCCCTCTCTACTGTCATTCCTCCCGCCATCTCTACTGTCATTCCTTCCTCCCTCTCTACAGTCATTCCTCCCTCCCTCTCTACAGTCATTCCCCCTCCCTCTCTACTGTCATTCCTCCCTCCCTCTCTACTGTCATTCCTCCCTCCTTCTCTACTGTCATTCCTCCCTCCTTCTCTACTGTCATTCCTCCATCCCTCTCTACTGTCATTCCTCCCTCATTCTCTACTGTCATTCCTCCCTCCCTACTCTTATTCCTCCCTCCCTACTCTCATTCCTCCATCCCTACTGTCATTCCTCCCTCCTCTTATTCCTCCCTCCCTACTCTTATTCCTCCCTCCCTACTCTTATTCCTCCCTCCCTACTCTCATTCCTCCATCCCTACTGTCATTCCTCCCTCCTCTTATTCCTCCCCATACTATCATCCCTCCCCTTATTCCTCCCTCCATCCCTACTGTCATTCCTCCCTCCCTCCTCTTGTTCCTCCCTCCCTACTGTCATTCCTCCATCCCTACTCTTATTCCTCCATCCCTACTCTTATTCCTTCCTCCATCCCTACTGTCATTCCTCCCTCCATCCTCTTATTCCTCCCTCCCTACTGTCATTCCTCCTTCCCTACTCTTATTCCTCCCTCCTTACTCTCATTCCTCCCTCCCTACTCTCCTCCCTCCCTCTCTACTGTCATTCCTCCCTCCCTCTCTACTGTCATATGTCCTCCCGGGTGGCGCAGTGGTCTAGGGCACTGCATCGCAGTGCTAGCTGCGCCACCAGAGTCTCTGGGTTCTCGCCCAGGCTGGGCTGGGTTCGCGCCCAGGCTCTGTCGCAGCCGGCCACAACCGGGAGGTCCGTGGGGCGACGCACAATTGGCATAGCGTCGTCCGGGTTAGGGAGGGTTTGGCCGGTAGGGATATCCTTGTCTCAGTATGTAAAATGTAATAAAAATGTATGCACTCTACTGTAAGTCGCTCTGGATAAGAGCGTCTGCTAAATGACTAAAATGTAAATGTAATTCCTCCCTACTGTACTACTGTCATTCCTCCCTCCCTCTCTACTGTCATTCCTCCCTCCATCTCTACTGTCATTCCTTCCTCCCTCTCTACTGTCATTCCTCCCTCCCTCTCTACTGTCATTCCTCCCTCCCTCTCTACTGTCATTCCTCCCTCCTTCTCTACTGTCATTCCTCCCTCCCTCTCTACTGTCATTCCTCCCTCCTTCTCTACTGTCATTCCTCCCTCCCTCTCTACTGTCATTCCTCCCTCCCTCTCTACTGTCATTCCTCCCTCCCTCTCTACTGTCATTCCTCCCTCCTCTTATTCCTCCCTCCTCTTATTCCTATTCCTCCTCTTATTCCTCCCTACTTTACTACTGTCATTCCTCCCTCCCTCTCTACTGTCATTCCTCCCTCCATCTCTACTGTCATTCCTCCCTCCCTCTCTACTGTCATTCCTCCCTCCCTCTCTACTGTCATCCCTCCCTTCTCTACTGTCATTCCTCCCTCCTTCTCTACTGTCATTCCTCCCTTCTTCTCTACTGTCATTCCTCCCTCCCTCTCTACTGTCATTCCTCCCTCCCTCTCTACTGTCATTCCTCCCTCCCTCTCTACTGTCATTCCTCCCTCCTTCTCTACTGTCATTCCTCCCTCCTTCTCTACTGTCATTCCTCCCTCCTTCTCTACTGTCATTCCTCCCTCCCTCTCTACTGTCATTCCTCCCTCCCTCTCTACTGTCATTCCTCCCTCCCTCTCTACTGTCATTCCTCCCTCCTTCTCTACTGTCATTCCTCCCTCCCCCTCTACTATCATTCCTCCCTCCCTCTCTACTGTCATTCCTCCCTCCTTCTCTACTGTCATTCCTCCCTCCCCCTCTACTGTCATTCCTCCCTCCTTCTCTACTGTCATTCCTCCCTCCCCCTCTACTGTCATTCCTCCCTCCTTCTCTACTGTCATTCCTCCCTCCTTCTCTACTGTAATTCATCCCTCCCCCTCTACTATCATTCCTCCCTCCCTCTCTACTGTCATTCTTCCCTCCTTTTCTACTGTCATTCCTCCCTCCCTCTCTACTGTCATTCCTCCCTCCCTCTCTGCTGTCATTCCTCCCTCCTTCTCTACTGTCATTCCTCCCTCGCTCTCTACTGTCATTCCTCCCTCCCTCTCTACTGTCATTCCTCCCTCCCTCTCTACTGTCATTCCTCCCTCCCTCTCTACTGTCATTCCTCCCTCCTCTTATTCCTCCCTCCCTACTCTTATTCCTCCCTCCCTACTCTTATTCCTCCCTCCCTACTCTCATTCCTCCCTCCCTATTGTCATGCCTCCCTCCTCTTTTTCCTCCCTCCCTACTTTCATTCCTCCCTCCCTACTCTCATTCCTCCCTCCTCTTATTCCTCCCTCCCTACTCTTATTCATCCCTCCCTACTCTCATTCCTCCCTCCCTACTCTCATTCCTCCCTCCCTGCTCTCCTTCCTCCCTGCTCTCCTTCCTCCCTCCCTCCTCTTATTCCTCCCTCCCTACTCTCATTCCTCCATCCCTATTGTCATGCCTCCCTCCTCTTTTTCCTCCCTCCCTACTCTCATTCCTCCCTCCCTACTCTCATTCCTCTCTCCCTGCTCTCATTCCTCCCTCCTCTTATTCCTCCCTCCCTACTCTTATTCCTCCCCCCCTACTCTCATTCCTCCGTCCCTATTGTCATGCCTCCCTCCTCTTATTCCTCCCTCCCTACTCTTATTCCTCCCTCCCTACTCTCATTCCTCCCTCCCTACTGTCATTCCTCCCTCCCTCCCTACTCTCATTCCTCCCTCCCTACTGTCATTCCTCCCTCCCCTACCTTCAGCTGAGGTTTGATACTAAATAGCACATCTATGAGGGAATATTGTACTTTGCCTCAGGTGTACTAAGTTTTGTGCAGAAGTAGAATCATGTGGCGAATGTAGAGCTAGATGATGATTTGCCATATCTTACTTCCCTAAAGCACACCTTCAAACGTCTATAAAAGTTAAACAAAGTAGGCTTTCTGGTTGGACTGAAAGTGTGCCATTTTAGAATCCTATTTGTCAATTTGTGCCTCTATTCCTTCACAAAGAGAACAGGTTTCATCTTGTCGTTTCACTCCAGTAAGCCAGTGTATTGCATTTGTTGTGAGAGTCGATGGTCCTCTCTTGGGCTTTGAATGTAAACACTGTTCTCTGCCCACCACAGCTGCTGTGGATCCATCTGCAAACACACAACAGATGTGCCACACTCCAGCCATTTCCATTTCTATCCCTCCCTCCCTCTATCCCTCTATCCCTCCATTCCTTTATCCTTCTATTCCTCCATCCATCCCTCCATCCCTCTATCCCTCCATCCCACCATCTATCCCTCCATCCCTATGTCCCTCCATCCCACCATCCATCACTTCATCAACCCATTCCTCATCCCTCTATCCCTCTATCCTCCTTCCCACCATCCACCCATCCCTTTATCCTCCATCCATCCCACCATCCATCCCTCCATCCCACCATCCATCCATCCCTCCCTCCATCCTACCATCCATCCCTCCCTCTATCCCACCATCCATCCATCCCTCTATCCCTCCATCCCACCATCCCTCCATCCATCTATTCCACAGTGTCCATTTTTCTTTCCAAGCCATTATTTCCCTCTATCCCTGTATCCGTCCATCCCTCCCTCTATCCCTGTATCCGTCCATCCCTCCCTCTATCCCTGTATCCGTCCATCCCTCCCTCTATCCCTGTATCCGTACATCCCTCCCTCTATCCCTGTATCCGTCCATCCCTCCCTCTATCCCTGTATCCGTACATCCCTCCCTCTATCCCTGCCTTCCACAGTATCCCTTTTTCTTTCCAATGGCCATGGTCTTGGAATCATACAATCATTGCTAGGAACAAACAAACCTGGACCAGATAACTAGACCATCAGGACTTTAATCATCATTGTCTGTCTGTTGCTACAGCTGATACTGATCATTCATATTGACTCTTTATCAATAAATGTAGTGGTTGTGTGGACATGTGGCATTTCTTGGAGCTACGGTTGAAACTATCAACAGCGCACTTCGCAACAAATTATTTAGCAGAACAGCTTTTGTTTACCAGTGTGTGTTTGTGAATTAATATGGGTTCGCATGCACACGAGAGTAGAGTTTATGACAGTGTAACTTTGATTAAATCTGTGTGATTAAATCATAAGAGGCTGTATGAATATCTAGCTATAGTCAGAAAGGGAAAAGATAGATAAGTCCACACTAACCAGGTCAGTGAGTTTACACAGGAACTACAACAGACAGTTTTTGTGTGTGTGTGTGTGTGTGTGTGTGAGTACCTGTGTTTTTGAGTGTGTGTGTGTGCGTGCGTGCCTGCGTTTGTGTGTGTGTGTCGTGGACGTGTTTCCCCTGATAGTAAGCAGCGAGGAGGGCTTGGAGGCTAGAAACAGAGGCCTGCATCCCAAATGGCACCCTATTCCCTATATAGCGCACTACTTTAGACCATGGCTGCTGGGCCCTGGTCAAAAATAGTATGCTAAAATATACATAGGGAATAGGGTAGCACTTGGGAGGCAGCCAAGAGCCCAGGCAGGACAGACTTTACCAGAGACCAGAGGGAGAGCGCGTTGGTTGGTAATGTGATCATATCTTTCCAGGACTGTCATACGCCATCGGCAGCCTTCTTTATCTGGTCCCAGTCCTTTGTTTCCTTTCTGCAGGCACAACAGAGCCTCTGTTTTGTTCCAGGATTAGTTAGCTAGCCTCCTGTGAGTGAGTGAGTGAGTGAGTGAGTGAGTGAGTGAGTGAGTGAGTGAGTGAGTGAGTGAGTGAGTGAGTGAGTGAGTGAGTGAGTGAGCTGGTTCAGACCAAAATGGGCTAGCCTAGTTATTCAGATAGTTCTAGATTTGTAGCACAATGCTGAAGTCTGTAGCAGTGTAAAGCAAGATGGAGGGAAGGAGAATGAGGAGAGAGGTAGACTCCTATGGTCTTCTCCAGTTGTGGTCCTGCTCGACATGAGCTCTGCCAGTGTGTTGACACAGTTTGTCTCTCAGGTGATTAATGCAACATCACTTCACACGAAGTTCACTCCAGACACCAGAGAATAGGAGCATGATGTACTGTGGTGCTGTGGGGCTGAGTTGGTAGGAGCATGATGTACTGTGGGGCTGAGTTGGTAGGAGCATGATGTACTGTGGTGCTGTGGGGCTGAGTTGGTAGGAGCATGATGTACTGTGGGGCTGAGTTGGTAGGAGCATGATGTACTGTGGTGCTGTGGGGCTGAGTTGGTAGGAGCATGATGTACTGTGGTGCTGAGTTGGTAGGAGCATGATGTACTGTGGTGCTGTGGGGCTGAGTTGGTAGGAGCATGATGTTCTGTGGTGCTGTGGGGCTGAGTTGGTAGGAGCATGATGTACTGTGGTGCTGTGGGGCTGAGTTGGTAGGAGCATGATGTACTGTGGTGCTGTGGGGCTCAGTTGGTAGGAGCATGATGTTCTGTGGTGTTGTGGGGCTCAGTTGGTAGGAGCATGATGTTCTGTGGTGCTGTGGGGCTGAGTTGGTAGGAGCATGATGTTCTGTGGTGTTGTGGGGCTGAGTTGGTAGGAGCATGATGTACTGTGGTGCTGAGTTGGTAGGAGCATGATGTACTGTGGTGCTGTGGGGCTGAGTTGGTAGGAGCATGATGTTCTGTGGTGCTGTGGGGCTCAGTTGGTAGGAGCATGATGTTCTGTGGTGATGTGAGGCTCAGTTGGTAGGAGCATGATGTTCTGTGGTGCTGTGGGGCTCAGTTGGTAGGAGCATAATGTACTGTGGTGCTGTGGGGCTCAGTTGGTAGGAGCATGACGCTTTATAATGCGTATACTATCAAGATTAACCATACATACACTATAAAGATTAACCATACATACACTATCAAGATAAACCATACACTATCAAGATAAACCATACACTATCAAGATAAACCATACATACACTATCAAGATAATCCATACACTATCAAGATAAACCTTACACTACCAAGGTAAACCATACACTTCCAAGGTAAACCATACATACACTATCAGGATTAACCATACGTACACTAGCAAGATAAACCATACACTAGCAAGATAAACCATACACTAGCAAGATAAACCATACACTAGCAAGATAAACCATACACTAGCAAGATAAACCATACACTAGCAAGATAAACCATACACTAGCAAGATAAACCATACACTAGCAAGATAATCCATACATACACTATCAAGATAAACCATGCATGCACTATCAAGATAAACCAATAGTAGCGAGTGTAACGGTCGTTCTCCTCCTCTTCGTCCGAAGAGGAGGAGTAGGGATTGGACCAAAGCGCAGCGTTGTTATATGACATAATGAATTTATTAAAGTAAAGACGAAACACGAAAACACTACAACAAACTACAAAACAAATAAACGATGTAGACAGACCTGACTTGAGAACTTACAAACTATGAAGAACGCACGAACAGGAACAGACTACATATACGAAACGACAAACGAAACAGTCCCGTGTGGTAGACATACAGACACGGAAGACAACCACCCACAACAAACAATGTGAAACAACCTACCTATATATGGTTCTCAATCAGAGGAAACGTAAAACACCTGCCTCTGATTGAGAGCCATACAAGGTCAATTAAACCTGACACTTAACATAGAACAAACAACACAGACTGCCCACCCAGCTCACGTCCTGACCCACTAAACACAACTATACAAAAGGAAAACAAGGTCAGGAACGTGACATTACCCCCCCCCCCCCCCCCAAGATGCGGACTCCGGCCGCAAAACTCAACCTCAAGGGGGGGGTTTGGGTGGGCATCTGTCCACGGTGGCGGCTCCGGCTCCGGACGCTGTCCCCACACCACCATAGTCACTCCCTGCTTCCGTATCCCCCTCCCAATGACCACCCTCCAAATAAACCCACCTAAATTAAGGGGCATCACCGGGATAAGGGGCAGCTCCGGACTGAGGGACGGCAGCTCCGGACTGAGGGACGGCAGCTCCGGACTGAGGGACGGCAGCTCCGGACTGGCTGACGGCTCTGGCTGGTCATGGCTGGCTGACGGCTCTGGCTGGTCATGGCTGGCTGACGGCTCTGGCTGGTCATGGCTGGCTGACGGCTCTGGCTGGTCATGGCTGGCGGACGGCTCTGGCTGGTCATGGCTGGCGGACGGCTCTGGCTGGTCATGGCTGGCTGACGGCTCTGGCTGGTCATGGCTGGCGGAAGGCTCTGGCTGCTCCTGTCTGGCGGAAGGCTCTGGCTGCTCCTGTCTGGCGGAAGGCTCTGGCTGCTCCTGTCTGGCGGAAGGCTCTAGCGGCTCCTGTCTGGCGGACGGCTCTAGCGGCTCCTGTCTGGCGGACGGCTCTAGCGGCTCCTGTCTGGCGGACGGCTCTAGCGGCTCATGGCAGACGGGCGGCTTTGCAGGCTCAGTACAGACGGGCGGGTTTGAAGGTTCAGTACAGACGGGCGGCTTTGAAGGTTCAGTACAGACGGGCAGTTCATGCGGCGCTTGGCAGACGGACAGTTCAGACGGCGTTGGGCAGACGGGCAGTTCAGGCGCCGTTGGGCAGACGGGCAGTTCAGACGGCGTTGGGCAGACGGGCAGTTCAGGCGCCGCTGGGCAGACGGGCAGTTCAGGCGCCGCTGGGCAGACGGCAGACTCTGGCCGGCTGAGACGCACTGTAGGCCTGGTGCGTGGTACCGGAACTGGAGGTACCGGGCTAAGGACACGCACCATCAGGCTAGTGCGGGGAACAACAACAGGGCACACTGGACTCTCAAGGCGTACTATAGGCCTGGTGCGTGGTACCGGGCTGAGGGCACGCACATCAGGGCGAGTACGGGGAGAAGGAACAGTGCGTACAGGGCTCTGGAGACGCACAGGAGGCTTGATGCGTGGTGCCGGAACTGGAGGCACTGGGCTGGAGACACGCACCACAGGGAGAGTGCGTGGAGGAGGAACAGGGCTCTGGAGACGCACTGGAAGCCTGGTGCGTGGTGTAGGCACTGGTGGTACTGGGCTGGAGCGGGGAGGTGGCGCCGGAAATACCGGACCGTGCAGGCGTACTGGCTCCCTTGAGCACTGAGCCTGCCCAACCTTACCTGGTTGTATGCTCCTCGTCGCCAGACCAGTGCGGGGAGGTGGAATAACCCGCACCGGGCTATGTAGGCGAACCGGGGACACCATGCGTAAGGCTGGTGCCATGTAAGCCGGCCCGAGGAGACGCACTGGAGACCAGACGCGTTGAGCCGGCTTCATGGCACCTGGCTCAATACTCAATCTAGCCCGGCCGATACGAGGAGCTGGTATGTACCGCACCGGGCTATGCACACGTACAGGAGACACCATGCGCTCTACTGCGTAACACGGTGTCTGCCCATACTTTCGCTCTCCACGGTAAGTACAGGGAGTAGGCGCAGGTCTCCTACCTGACTTCGCCACACTCCCTTTTAGCCCCCCCCCCCCAAGAAATGTTTGGGGTTTATTTTCGGGTTTCCAGCCACGTCTCCTTGCTGCCTCCTCATACCACCGCTCCTGGGCTTTAGCTGCCTCCCTCTCTTCAAAAGAGCGGCGATATTCCCCTGTCTGAGCCCAGGGTCCTTTTCCAGCCAATATTTCCTCCCAAGTCCACGAGTCCTGTTTTTTTGGCCGCTGCTGCTGGTTCCTCTCACGCTGCTTGATCCTTGTTCGGTGTTTGGTTCTGTAACGGAGGAGTAGGGATTGGACCAAAGCGCAGCGTTGTTATATGACATAATGAATTTATTAAAGTAAAGACGAAACACGAAAACACTACAACAAACTACAAAACAAATAAACGATGTAGACAGACCTGACTTGAGAACTTACAAACTATGAAGAACGCACGAACAGGAACAGACTACATATACGAAACGACAAACGAAACAGTCCCGTGTGGTAGACATACAGACACGGAAGACAACCACCCACAACAAACAATGTGAAACAACCTACCTATATATGGTTCTCAATCAGAGGAAACGTAAAACACCTGCCTCTGATTGAGAGCCATACAAGGTCAATTAAACCTGACACTTAACATAGAACAAACAACACAGACTGCCCACCCAGCTCACGTCCTGACCCACTAAACACAACTATACAAAAGGAAAACAAGGTCAGGAACGTGACAGCGAGCCTGGTGGGTGTTCTTGTGTTTTCTACTGACTTATAATGCAAAGATAATAAAGTTTCTACTTTGTTCTTTTCCACTTCATCATTTCATTATAACTTATTCCATGAACAGTCGTGCACCGCAAGCAAAACACTAGAAACTGAAAGCCGTAATTTGAATACAACTGCAAGAGAATTGTGCTGCGTTTACCTTTTTCTGAGAGACTATCTAAATGACGATCTCTGCTTTCAGCATTATACCAAGCACATTCTCTGAGGTATTTCAAACCCACTGTTACTTTTTCCAGTCCAATGAATGGACTAAATGAAGCAATGATTTTTCCCTCTGACAGAAAACTGTTCTGTGTGTTCAGTACTGTCTGACTCTTATGATGATGCATAGAGTCAGTGATGTAGAACTGCATCACTGTGTAGAACCGAGGATTTTACTTAAACACGTGTTTCTCAAAGTGTTTTCTTGACTGATGTCGTCTGTTTATCATATTGTTTTAGTTTATCCAGAATCAGTAAGATGTCTGTAGGTGTGGTGATTAGCTTATTGGTCATATTGAATGGTCTCCACACCGCTCCGGAGTAAAGTTTTTCCTAGGGGCATATCTAGGATCAGATTCCCCTCCCCCAATCCTAACGTTAACCACTAGTGAGGGAAATGCGAAACTGACCCAAGGACAGCGTATTGGGGCAACTTCACCCTACACCTCAGCACCATAGGAATATTAGTTGGTTATCTATCGTATATCTAGGAACATGACATCATACATTTTCTGTGACTCCGGAAGTGGTCATGGGGTACCCAGGTGCGACCAGAACATACTTACAAAACCCCCAATCCCCAACATCTCCCAGAAGAACCCTCAACTCCCAACAACTCCTAGAAGAACCCCCAACTCCCAACAACTCCCAGAATAACCCCCAACTCCCAACAACTCCCAGAAGAACCCCCAACTCCCAAGAACTCCCAGAAGAACCCCCAACTCCCAACAACTCATTAAAGAACCCACAACTCCCAGAAGAACCCCCAACTCCCAACAACTCCCAGAATAACCCCCAACTCCCAACAACTCCCAGAATAACCCCCAACTCCCAACAACTCCCAGAAGAACCCCCAACTCCCAACAACTCCCAAAAGAACCCCCAATTCCCCAACAACTCCCAAA
Source organism: Salvelinus namaycush (assembly GCF_016432855.1). Classification (NCBI taxonomy): domain Eukaryota; kingdom Metazoa; phylum Chordata; class Actinopteri; order Salmoniformes; family Salmonidae; genus Salvelinus; species Salvelinus namaycush. The sequence goes on along the minus strand of NC_052327.1, from coordinate 48,005,190 downwards.
AGAACCTCCAATTCCCGAACAACTCCCAAAAGAACCCCCAAATCCCCAACAACTCCCAGAAGAACCCCCAATTCCCAACAACTCCCAAAAGAACCCCCAATTCCCAACGACTCCCAAAAGAACCCCCAATTCCCAACGACTCCCAAAAGAACCCCCAATTCCCAACGACTCCCAGAAGAACCCCCAATTCCCAACAACTCCCAGAAGAACCCCCAATTCCCAACAACTCCCAGAAGAACCAACAACTCCCAAAAGAACCCCCAACGATTATCGTCAATTTCCAGCAACTCAGTTTAAAGACCTCACATAGTCTAGGTAGGCAGTCCATTAAAGCACTATATCAATAGCTGTATCTTTACAGTAACTGTAGTTATAACTGTAATCTCTCTCCTCTCCACATTACAGGTGAATGGGAAGGACCTCTCCAAGGCCAGTCATGACGAGGCAGTGGAGGCGATCCGCTCTGCTAAGGACCCCATTGTGGTGCAGGTGCTCAGGAGGAACCCTGTTGGCCGCGGTGGACATGTTGGCTCCACTCAGGAAGTGCACGTGGTGGACGTGTGCACGCAGACAGACATCACTTTCGAACACATCATGGCCCTGGCCAAGCTCCGAGCCACCACCCCTCCCGTGCCTGACATCTGCCCCTTCCTGCTGTCTGACAGGTAAGATCTGATTTGGGCCGCCCGTATTAAAAAAGCCGCTCAAAGTAAGAATTCTGATCTAGGATCAGGTCCCACATGTCCCATGTGATTGTATTCATTGTGATCTGAAAGGCAAAACTGATCTCTGATATCTGTCCCTTCCTGTTGTCTGACGAGTAGGCTCTGATCTGAGTTATTCAAACAAACACCACTGTCTGGGATGTCAGGGATATGTTTCCCAAAGCCTTGAAAGCTAAAGTAGTACATTATTTGTCTTGCCAACCCAGAATCACACCACTCAAAGAACAGCAAAGTACAGTACTGTCTCTCGCTGGATTGTGGAGAGAAATAATCTACTGCTTTAGCTATGAAGACATTGATTGAATACTTCAGCTATGAAGACCTGAGATTGAGTTGGATTGTTTATGCGCACAATACAATACCATTTCAAGGCTTGAAACGTGATAGCAATGCCAAAAAGACCAATCTCTTATGGTGTGTCAAAAAAAATCAAGGCGTACACCATCTGAGATTCTTGAGGTAGACCCTCATAATTTAGACTTTCAAGTTATCAATTGGGGTTTCCTCGAAGACAACAAAAGAAAATGTGTTCATTATTTTCTCTTTCCTGTTAGTTTTTTGTTCATATTGTATTAATCTCTAAGGGGAAGCATACTGTGAAGAAGATACCGTTTGGCGTGAGAATATCTGGGTTTCTCCTCTATGGAGTGAGCCAGTGAAAGATTAGCTGCGCCGGGGGCTTCTCTCTACACGAGGGGTATATTAAGTTGATCATTAATTCCAACAACATCCCATGGATGATTGTCTTAGATTTTTCAAGTATCCAATATAAGTTGGAGTTACATTAAATAAATCAAGTAACCAATATCAGTTGGAGTTACATTAAATAAATCAAGTATCCAATGTCACCTGGAGAGTTGGAGTCACATTCAGCGCCAAGTCTTGTCATTTCATTCAGAGATCAGATTAGTTTTATACTGTAAATCTGTTATAATACTGTCACAGAAAAAAAACGATCTGTGTCAAATTGAGACTAACCATGTTAAGCTATGACCAACCTTCACGTGCCACCCAACCCCTTTAATCCTGACCAGACCCTTTAACCCTGACAAGACCCAACCCTTTAAACCTGACCAGACCCTTTAAACCTGACAAGACCCAACCCTTTAAACCTGACAAGACCCAACCCTTTAACCCTGACAAGACCCTTTAACCCTGACAAGACCCAACCTTTTAAACCTGACAAGACCCAACCCTTTAAACCTGACAAGACCCAACCCTTTAAACCTGACAAGACCCAACCCTTTAAACCTGACAAGACCCAACCCTTTAAACCTGACAAGACCCAACCCTTTAACCCTGACAAGACCCAACCCTTTAAACCTGACCAGGCCCTTTAAACCTGACAAGACCCAACCCTTTAAACCTGACCAGACCCTTTAAACCTGACAAGACCAACCCTTTAAACCTGACAAGACCCAACCCTTTAACCCTGACAAGACCCAACCCTTTAAACCTGACCAGACCCTTTAAACCTGACAAGACCCAACCCTTTAAACCTGACAAGACCCAACCCTTTAAACCTGACAAGACCCAACCCTTTAACCCTGACAAGACCCAACCCTTTAAACCTGACAAGACCCAACCCTTTAAACCTGACAAGACCCAACCCTTTAACCCTGACAAGACCCTTTAACCCTGACAAGACCCAACCCTTTTAACTTGACAAGACCCAACCCTTTAACCCTGACAAGACCCAACCCTTTAAACCTGACCAGACCCTTTAAACCTGACAAGACCCAACCCTTTAAACCTGACCAGACCCTTTAAACCTGACAAGACCAACCCTTTAAACCTGTCAAGACCCAACCCTTTAACCCTGACAAGACCCAACCCTTTAAACCTGACCAGACCCTTTAAACCTGACAAGACCCAACCCTTTAAACCTGACAAGACCCAACCCTTTAACCCTTTAAACCAGACCCAACCCTTTAAACCTGACCAGACCCTTTGAACCTGACCAGCCCGTATTAAACCTGACCAGACCCTTTGAACCTGACCAGACCTTATTAAACCTGACCAGACCGTATTAAACCTGACCAGACCGTATTAAACCTGACCAGACCGTATTAAACCTGACCAGACCTTATTAAACCTGACCAGACCGTATTAAACCTGACCAGACCGTATTAAACCTGACCAGACCTTATTAAACCTGACCAGACCCTTTAAACCTGACCAGACCTTATTAAACCTGACCAGACCCTTTAAACCTGACCAGACCCTTTAAACCTGACCAGGCCCTTTAAACCTGACCAGACCCTTTAAACCTGACCAGGCCCTTTAAACCTGACCAGACCCTTTAAACCTGACCAGACCTTATTAAACCTGACCAGGCCCTTTAAACTTGACCAGACCCAACCCTTTGTTAGGTCCTAATATAAGATCTTTCCACCAGAATATCATCACCTACCCACACTGCCTGCTTGTAATAATTGGTGCTGCTTGGCATAGCCATTTGGTTTCATGGAAGGTTTACAAGGTGATTAAAGCGAATGGGATAATTAAAACCTTGAAACAGTGCAACATTCATTCACAGCCCAGTTGCAGCCCCGGGCTGGGCTCCTAAATGTAATCAATGCGATCAATAAAAAGTAAATATACTCCTCTTTGTCTGTGATCAGGTGCACAGACCAAGGTTGTGGTAGATTTTATAGACACAACAAATGTTTGTTTCCCCCCGTGTTTCAACTTGGCAGTAAAGCTGTGAAATTGTGTTCTATGCACACACACACACACACACACACACACACACACACACACACACACACACACACACACACACACACACACACACACACACACAGACACACACACACACACAGACACACACACACAGACATGTAGGCAAAGACACACACTCGGCCAACAATGTTACGATGTACTGCAATGTGGTAGCGCCAGAGGATATAAGATTCTGACATTTACCATCCCAATCTTGTCACCAGAAGATTGTTTTGGGACAGAATAACACGTGGTAGTTTATACTTGCAGATACTATGAATTTCTGATGCGAATAAAGATGCATTGCTCAATATGTTCAACAGTTTGCCAGAGTGAATATTGCAAGCCAAGAATAATGTGTGTGACATTTGTTTCAACACTTTTTTTGCTGAAATTGCACCATAAACAAAGCTCTGTAAAATTTGCTTTCTAAAGACAACGTGTAAAATTCATGGGACTTTGTCCAAAATTTACTCAAGGACAGGGAGATAGAGATTAAGTACATGTGGAGTAATTTAATTGAACTCTCCTGGTATGCAGTGATTAATGAGAGGCAATGCTTTTATCCCCCAGCATGCAACATCGTCCTAGACAGCACTGACACATCCTTTCTTCCTCTCCTCGTAGCTGTCCCATGCAGGGAAAATACAAAGAAAAGTCTTTCACTTACAGTCAGTGTATGTAAGAGAGAGATTATGTGAAAGAGAAACTCCCTCTAAATGTCCTTCTCTGTCTCTCTCTCTCGCTCTACTTCCCTCTCCTTCTCTCATCTCCCTTTCCCTCTGCCTTTCTCTCTCTCTCTTTCTCTCTCTCTTTTGCTCTCTCTCTTTCTCTCTCTACATCCCTCTCCTCTCATCGCCCTTTCCCTCTGCCTTTTCTCTCTCTACCTCCGTCCCTCCCTCCTCCCTCTCTCCTGACAGTTGTCACTCTCTCCACACTATGGAACAGGAGTTCTATGAGGGGACAGACTACCTCTCCACCCTCCCAGACCAACAGAGGACAGAGGAGTTTGAGTACGAGGTAAGACTTGATTACGCCTCCCTCAAATAACGTTTGACAAACACACACACAAACATACTATATCTCATAATGGGGCTTTACCAATAAAGATTGTTCTGTTATAATTGACTCCACAGGCCTGTCCCTGGGGGGATGTGGTAACAAATAGATTATAGGTCACATTATATCCACACCACAGACAGCTCAGGATATCCACAGGACCTTATAAATCAAATCAAATTGTATTTGTCACATGCTTCGTAAACAACAGGTTTAAACTAACAGTGAAATTCTTCCCAACATTGTAGAGAGAAAAATGGAAAAACAATAGAAAAAACATACACAAGGAAAAAATAAATACACAATGAGTAACGATAACTTAGCTATATACACAGGTACCAGTACCGAGTCCATATGCGGTGATACTAGGTAATTGAGGTATATATAGTATGTACATATAGGTAAAGTGACTAGGTACAGTTAGTGCAAAAAGGGTCAGTGCAGATAGTCCGGGTAGTTATTTGGTTAACTATTTATCAGTCTTTTGGCTTGGGGGTAGAATCTGTTCAGGGTCCTGTTGGTTCCAGACTTGGTGCATCGTTACTGCTTGCCGTGAACAGTCTATGACTTGGGGACTGTAGTCTTTGACAATTTTTAGGGACTTCCTCTGACACCGCCTGGTATCTGGACGGCAGGAATCTCGGTGCCAGTGATGTAATGGGCCGTATGCACTACCCTCTGTAGCGCCTTGCGGTCAGATGCCAAGCAGTTGCCATACCAAGGAGTGATGCAGCCAGTCATGATGCTTTCAATGGTGCAGCTGTAGAACTTTTGAGGATCTGAGGGCCCATGCTAAATATTTTCAGCCTCCTGAGTGAGAAGAGGCTTTGTCGTGCCTTCTTCACGACTTTGTTGGTGTGTGTCGACCATGTTAATTCCTTAGTGATTTGGACACAGAGGAACTTGAAGCTCTCCACCCGCTTCTCTACAGCCCTGTTGATATGGATAGGGGCGTGCTCGGCCCTCCGTTTCCTGTCATCCACGATCAGCTCCTTTGTCTTGCTGATGTTGAGGGAGAGGTTGTTGTCCTGGCACCACATTGCCAGGTCACTGACCTCCTCCCTATATGCTGTCTCATCGTCATCGGTGATTAGGCCTACCACCGTTGTGTCATCAGCAAACTTAATGATGGTGTTGGAGATATGCGTGGCCATGCAGTCTTTGGTGAACAGGAAGTACAGAAGGGGACTAAGCACTCACCCTGAGGGGCCCCGTGTTGAGGGTCAGTATGGTGGCCCATCGGAAGTCTAGGATCCAGTTACAGAGGGAAGTGTTCAGTTCCAGGGTCCTGAGCTTAGTGATGAGCTTGGAGGAGAGAGTGAGATCACACAGTCGTCCGGAACAGCTGTTTCTCTCATGCATGTTCAGTGTTGCTTGCCTCGAAATGAGCATAGAAGGGATTTCGCTTGTCTGGTAGGCTCGCGTCACTGGGCAATTCGCGGCTGGGTTTCCCTTTGTAATCCATGATAGTTTGCAAGCTCTGTCAAATTCGATAAGCGTCAGAGTCAGCGTAGATTTTAGTCTTGTATTGGCGCTTTGCCTGTTTCATGGCTCATCGAAGTTTGTAGCGGGATTTCTTATAAGCATCTTATTAGTGTCCCGCTTCTTGAAAACGGCAGCTCTAGCCTTTAGCCCAGTGTGTTTGTTGCCTGTAATCCATGGCTTCTGGTTGAGATACTGTATGTACGTACGGTCACTGTGAGGACGACGTCGTTGATGCACTTATTAATGAAGTTGGTGACTGATGTAGTAAACTCCTAAATGTTATTGGATGAACATATTCCAGTTTGTGCTAGAGAAACAGTCCTGTAGTTTAGCATCCGCTTCATCGGACTAGTTCCATATTGAGCGCATCACTAGTATTTCCTGTTTTTTTTGCTTGTAAGTAGGAATCCGGAGCACAGAGTTATGCTCAGATTTGCCAAAGGGAGGGCGAGGGAGTGCCTTGTATGCATTTGTGGAGTAAAGGGGATCCAGTGTTTTGACGCCTCTAGTTGCACAGGTGAGATGCTGGTATGGATGGATTTCTGTTTCTTTGCAATAAATTCACCGGCCACTTGGAGCGCCGCCTCTGGATGTGCATTTTGTTGTTTGCTTGTGACCCTTTACAACTTGTTGAGTGCAGTCTTAGTGTCAGCATCGGTTTGTGTTGGTAAGTACAGCTACATAAAATATAGATAAAAACTCTCTTGGTAAATAGTATGGTCTACAGCTTATCATGAGGTATTCTAACTCAGGCAAGCAAAAGCACGAGACTTAATATTGTTAACAAAGAGACACACCCCTCCCCCCTTCATCTTACCCTGGCTACCGTCCGGTCTAAACGATGCATGGAAAAACCAGCAAGATGTACACTCACCGGACAGTTTATTAGGTACATCCATGTAGTACGCCCAACAGCCTGAATTCTTCGTGGCATGGATTCTACAAGTCGGAAATGTTCCACAGGGATGTTGGTCCATGCTGACGCGATGGCATCACGCAGTTGCTGCAGATTGGATGACCAGCCTGTACCTTTGATAGCAGGAAGAATGGGTCCATGGACTCATGCTGTTTACGGCAAATCCTGACTCTGCCATCAATATGACATAACAGAAACCTGGATTCGTTACATTTCCCCTCTTTTGTTTCATTTGAATTTGTCTGAATGCCTTCCTCCTTCCAGCCACTGAGCTCGAGTTATTCCACACCGTTCTTCTCTAAAGAGATTTGCTTATCCACTTCGTCGCCTCTGCTTCGGCATTAGAGTCAACGCAAATATAATATATTAAGCCTTTCTTCTTTATGCCTCATTTCTATTATCAAATCCTATTAGGATGTGTGTTTGCAGCCTGCCTGCTACTGTTTTGATTTCATGCATGGTGACGTACTTTCCTTCACTTACCGTATGTCAATAGAATGTGTTCTAAGAAGAAGACAGTTTGGGACTGAATGCCTCTATTTCAGATTGAGGTTTTGTTCATTCATTCATCTCAGCGAGAGGTTTCTGATATGACCTCAGTCAGAGAAATCACAATATGGGGTGTTGGATGGAGACGTGTTGGGCTGGGGGGAATGGGATAGGGTGCTCTTTTTGGAAATAAAAGCAAATAAAAACATGATGAAAATAAATTAAAAATAAACCACAATGTGAGCATCCTGCCGTTACATCATAGAAGTCTAAATCTAAAATAGGCCGAATGTTTCAATCAGCAAGGACCATTGGTGATTTCCTTTCACCTCACGGGCTTCAGCAAATGTATGATCCATCTGGTTCCTTTAGCCTCAATGCATATGTTTCTTAATCTGTAAACCGCATGCCCAGCAACCCAAGATAAGCGTGACATTACGTCAAGTTATTGGGTCTAGAACCTCCCAAAGACTGGACTAGACCAACCCTTCTGGATTAGTCTTGGGAACCGGTGATGTAGCCTTGTTATTAGACATTTCATTATGGAGAAGATCATTCCTAGATGACCTGTACCTTAACAGAGACACTCTAGAGAGGAACATTAGATATCTTTCTCCCTGAGGAGAGGAGCTCTTCCCTCTCTTTCTCCCTGAGGAGAGGAGCCCCTTCCCTCTCTTTCTCCCTGAGGAGAGGAGCCCCTTCCCTCTCTTTCTCCCTGAGGAGAGGAGCCCCTTCCCTCTCTTTCTCCCTGAGGAGAGGAGCCCCTTCCCTCTCTTTCTCCCCGAGGAGAGGAGCCCCTTCCCTCTCTTTCTCCCCGAGGAGAGGAGCCCCTTCCCTCTCTTTCTCCCCGAGGAGAGGAGCCCCTTCCCTCTCTTTCTCCCCGGGGAGAGGAGCCCCTTCCCTCTCTTTCTCCCCGAGGAGAGGAGCCCCTTCCCTCTCTTTCTCCCCGAGGAGAGGAGCCCCTTCCCTCTCTTTCTCCCCGAGGAGAGGAGCCCCTTCCCTCTCTTTCTCCCCGAGGAGAGGAGCCCCTTCCCTCTCTTTCTCCCCGAGGAGAGGAGCCCATTCCCTCTCTTTCTCCCCGAGGAGAGGAGCCCCTTCCCTCTCTTTCTCCCTGAGGAGAGGAGCCCCTTCCCTCTCTTTCTCCCTGAGGAGAGGAGCCCCTTCCCTCTCTTTCTCCCTGAGGAGAGGAGCCCCTTCCCTCTCTTTCTCCCTGAGGAGAGGAGCCCCTTCCCTCTCTTTCTCCCTGAGGAGAGGAGCCCCTTCCCTCTCTTTCTCCCTGAGGAGAGGAGCCCCTTCCCTCTCTTTCTCCCTGAGGAGAGGAGCCCCTTCCCTCTCTTTCTCCCTGAGGAGAGGAGCCCCTTCCCTCTCTTTCTCCCTGAGGAGAGGAGCCCCTTCCCTCTCTTTCTCCCTGAGGAGAGGAGCCCCTTCCCTCTCTTTCTCCCCGAGGAGAGGAGCCCCTTCCCTCTCTTTCTCCCCGAGGAGAGGAGCCCCTTCCCTCTCTTTCTCCCCGAGGAGAGGAGCCCCTTCCCTCTCTTTCTCCCCGAGGAGAGGAGCCCCTTCCCTCTCTTTCTCCCCGAGGAGAGGAGCCCCTTGCCTCTCTTTCTCCCCGAGGAGAGGAGCCCCTTCCCTCTCTTTCTCCCCGAGGAGAGGAGCCCCTTCCCTCTCTTTCTCCCCGAGGAGAGGAGCCCCTTCCCTCTCTTTCTCCCCGAGGAGAGGAGCCCCTTCCCTCTCTTTCTCCCCGAGGAGAGGAGCCCCTTCCCTCTCTTTCAGCTGGTGCCGGTGGCAGCCATCCACAGACACGTTTGTGACTGCTTTTTCAATTACTGGTAATCAAAGGCAGCGAATATTATGACAGCATCCAACACAGCCTGACTGTGGGCGGCAGCCCCCACCCCCCAATCACGCCATCATAGTCATTAATTTACTGTCAGCCTGCCGCCACCATCCCCGCTCTGCCTCGCCGCCACACCGCAATCTCCCGGCTGAGAGCTCGCCCCGGGAAAATGAAGAAAAAAAAGGGAAGAGAGAAAGGGACCACCGAGAAGGTGTGTGTGTGTGTGTGTCTGTGTGGGTGGGAGTGTGTGTGTGTGTGATGGTTCAAGAGAAGGGGTCCGTTGCCTTATCAAGGATTTAGACACCTGTGTGTTTGTGTGTGTGAATGCATGTTTGTGTGTGTGTGTGATGGATCAAGAGAAGGGGCCTGTTGCCTTATCACGGATTTAGACACCAGTTTGTGTGTGTGCGGTGGGGGGGGGGGGCAAAACATCTATCTGTTTTGCCTGCTAATTTTGCCACAGGTAATCTCCACTTTACCACCACATAGCCATTCATTAGACACTCATTTCAGGTCTTTTCCACTCAAGGAGATGGGGAAGACATTATACTTCACACACTTTCACTCGCCTTCGGTATCATTTGTTAATTTCTGTAGTATATATTTTTCGCGAGATGTCTTCGAGTCATTCCCACAGTTATGGCACATTCATTGACGTCATCTACATTCACACCACACACCTTCATGGTATCGGTGGCTAAGTTGTGTGCTGAATTTTTTGCTAGATGTCTTCGAGACATTCCCATCTAACATTTACAGATATTTTCAACATTCCTATTGCATGTGTACTCCCGTAATCTACATCGACACCACCTACTGCTTCCTGTCTTTCGTATTGCATCATGAATCCATCAGTAGTCTAGTCTCAGCAGTCGCTGTGTCTAATGCTTCTAACGATTTTTATTTTATTTAACCTTTATTTAACTCAAGTCAGTTAAGAACAAGTCAGTTAAGAACAAATTCTTACTTAACAACAAATTCTTATTTACAATGACGACCTACCAAAAGGCAAAAGGCGATGACGACAAACGATACCCCATTAGTAGTAGTTATAATATCTCTGGTTGGATGATGACAAACGATACCCCATTAGTAGTAGTTATAATATCTCTGGTTGGATGATGACAAACGATACCCCATTAGTAGTAGTTATAATATCTCTGGTTGGATGACGACAAACGATACCCCATTAGTAGTAGTTATAATATCTCTTGTTGGATGACGACAAACGATACCCCATTAGTAGTAGTTATAATATCTCTGGTTGGATGACGACAAACGATACCCCATTAGTAGTAGTTATAATATCTCTGGTTGGATGACGACAAACGATACCCCATTAGTAGTAGTTATAATATCTCTGGTTGGATGATGACAAACGATACCCCATTAGTAGTAGTTATAATATCTCTGGTTGGATGATGACAAACGATACCCCATTAGTAGTAGTTATAATATCTCTGGTTGGATGATGACAAACGATACCCCATTAGTAGTAGTTATAATATCTCTGGTTGGATGACGAAAAACGATACCCCATTAGTAGTAGTTATAAGATCTCTGGTTGGATGATGACAAACGATACCCATTAGTAGTAGTTATATATCTCTGGTTGGATGATGACAAACGATACCCATTAGTAGTAGTTATAAGATCTCTGGTTGGATGATGACAAACGATACCCCATTAGTAGTAGTTATAATATCTCTGGTGGATGATGACAAACGATACCCCATTAGTAGTAGTTATTGATAGTATCGACTGGTTGGATGATGACAAACGATACCCCATTAGTAGTAGTTATAATATCTCTGGTTGGATGACGAAAACGATACCCCATTAGTAGTAGTTATAATATCTCTGGTTGGATGACGACAAACGATACCCCATTAGTAGTAGTTATAATATCTCTGGTTGGATGATGACAAACGATACCCCATTAGTAGTAGTTATAATATCTCTGGTTGGATGATGACAAACGATACCCCATTAGTAGTAGTTATAAGATCTCTGGTTGGATGATGACAAACGATACCCCATTAGTAGTAGTTATAATATCTCTGGTTGGATGATGACAAACGATACCCCATTAGTAGTAGTTATAAGATCTCTGGTTGGATGATGACAAACGATACCCCATTAGTAGTAGTTATAATATCTCTGGTTGGATGATGACAAACGATACCCCATTAGTAGTAGTTATAAGATCTCTGGTTGATCATAATGTTATTGGTCACATACACATGGTTAGCAGATGTTAACGCGAGTGTAGCTAATGCTTGTGGTTCTAGTTCCGCAGTGGAGTAATATCTAACAAGTAATCTAACAATTTCCCACAACAACAGTGGCTTGCGAAAGTATTCACCCCCATAGCATTTTTCCTATTTTGTTGCCTTACAACCTGGAATAAAAAAATATTTTGGGGGTTTGTATCATTTTATTAACACAACATGTCTACCACTTTGAAGATGCAAAATATTTTTTCTTGTGAAACAAACAAGAAATAAGACAAAAATGTAAACTTGAGCATGCATAACTATTCACCCCCCAAAGTCAATACTTTGTAGAGCCACCTTTTGCACCAATTACAGCTGCAATTATCTTGGGGTATGTCTCAATAGCTTAGCACATCTAGCCACTGGGATGTTTGTCCATTCTTCAATGCGAAACTGCTCCGGCTCCTTCAAGTTGGAAGGGTTCCTCTCGTGTACAGCAATCTTTAAGTCATTCCACAGATTCTCAATTGGTTGAGGTCTGGGCTTTGACTAGGCCTTCCAAGACATTTAAATGTTTCCCATTAACCACTCGAGTGTTTGCTTTAGCAGTATGCTTAAGTCATTGTCCTGCTGGAGGTGAACCTCCGTCCCAGTCTCAAATCTCTTGAAGACTGAAACAGGTTTGCTAATCTCCTTCAATTCTGACCAGTTTCCTAGTCCCTGCCGATGAAAAACATCCCCACAGCATGATGCTGCCACCACCATGCTTCACGGAGCTTCCAGAGCGCCCTTCAGTCCGGAGCTTCCAAGGCGCCCTTCAGTCCGGAGCTTCCAGACGCGCCCTTCAGTCCGGAGCTTCCAGAGGGCCCTTCAGTCCGTAGCTTCCAACAAGGGTCCCCATCCGGCCCGCTACAAGGGTGCCCAGTCCGGCCCCCACAATGAGGGTCCCCAGTCCGGGGTCGGCGGCAGGGTCCCCCTCTAAGCGCCACCTAAGTGGGCCAAGCCAGAGGTGGAGCGGGGTCTACGTCCCTCACCAGAGCCGCCACCGCGGGAGAAATGCCCACCCGGACCCTCCCCTATAAGTTCAGGTTTGCGGTCGGAGTCCGCACCTTTGGGGGGGGGGGGTACTGTCACGCCCTGACTTTGGTTATATATGTTTTTCGTTATTATTTTGTCAGGTCAGGGTGTGACGTGGTGGGTATGCGTGTTTTGTGTTGTCTAGGGTTTTTTGTAGATCTATGGGGTTTTTGTAAGTCTAGGTTATTGTAGGTCTATGGTGGCCTGAATTGGTTCCCAATCAGAGGCAGCTGTTTATCGTTGTCTCTGATTGGGGATCCTATTTAGGTTGCCATTTTCCATTTAGGTTTTGTGGGTTATTGTCTATGTGAAGTTGCATGTTGCACTCGTTGTATTATAGCGTTCACGTTCGTTTTATTATTTTGTTTTGTTCAGTTGTTATTTCTTTATTAAAAGAAGGATGTATTCACATCACGCTGCGCCTTGGTCTCCTCACTACGACGAACGTGACAGGGTGAATACTTTTGCAAGGCACTGTATGTAGACATGAATCACTGGTCACTTTATTAATGGAACACTAGTCACTTTATAATGTTTACATACTGCTTTACTCATTTCATATGTATAATGTTGCAAGATGGTGTCGACAGAGATGGTCGCCTCGCTTCAAGTCCTTAGGAAACTATGCTGTATTTAGTTTTTTTTATTATTATTCTTACATTGTTACCACCGGAATCTTAAGTCTTATTACATACAGCGGGAAGAACTATTGGATATAAGAGCGACGTCAACTTACCAACATTACGACCAGGAATACTACTTTTCCAAAGCGGATCCTCTGTTTGGACCACCACCCAGAACAATGGCTCTAATCCCAGAGCCAACCCAAAACAACGGCGCCGCAGAAGGGCAGATGGAGCGGCCTCCTGGTCAGGCTCCGTAGACGTGCACATCGCCCAGAGATATGAGACTGGGACGGAGGTTCACCTTCCAGCAGAACAATGACCCTAAGCATACTGCAAAGCAGCACTTGAGTGGTTTTAATGGGAACCATTTAAATGTCTTGGAATGGCTTGGTCAAAGCCCAGACCTCAATCCAATTGAGAATCTGTAGTATGACTTAAAGATTGCTGTACACCAGCGGAATCCATCCAACTTGAAGGAGCTGGAGCAGTTTTGCCTTGAAGAATGGCAAAAATCCCAGTGGCTAGATGTGCCAAGCATATTTAGACATACCCCAAGAGACTTGCAGCTGTAATTGCTGCAAAAGGTGGCTCTACAAGTATTGACTTTGGGGGGGTGAATAGTTATGCCTGCTCAAGTTCAGTTTTTTTTGTCTTATTTCTTGTTTCTTTCACAGTAAAAAATATTTTGCATCTTCAAAGTGGTAGGCATGTTGTGTAAATCAAATGATACGAACCCCCAAAAAGTCCATTTTAATTCCAGGTTGTAAGGCAACAAAATAGGGATAGAGGATAGGCCTATCAGAGGAAACTAGCGGAAGGAGGAGAAAGGAACTACAGCAGCGTATTATTAGAAGCTCTACATCCAGATGTGTGCTCATCTGAATAATGATGACAACTCCATCAGCAAGTCAACCAGCTGAAAATCATTTACGATATACTTGACAGTACAGCAGATTACACAGGCTTCAAGTAAGAAATACTTTTTAAAAATACATTAGGTAGGTATCGGCGTGTAGTGTACTAACCACTAGACATGGCTCCCTAGTCCTACACAGACTGTCACATAAGGATTTAACCCATAGAATTTCTCTCTGCTGTCACACACGTTCACGTCTGAAATGTGACTGATGTCTGTCTGAGGAGCACAGCTCACTAACATCACTGGATGTTTCTGCTCTCAAGGCTTTAATAATAGCAGAGAATGTTAGAGGTTCAGTGTGCCACAACTCATCCCTGTCGCAGAAGGCTCCTTGCTTAGCTTGCATGCATACAGTTATATTTTCAGAGGAAGTGTATGATTCAATATTATACTATATATACAAAGTATGTGGACATCCCTTCAAATATCTGGATTCGGCTATTTCAGCCACACCTGTTGCTGACAACGAATAAAATCGAGCACACAGCCATGCAATCTCCATAGACAAACATTGGCATTAAAATGGCCTTACTGAAGAGCTCAGTGACATTCAACTGGCACTGTCATAGGATGCCACCTTTCCAACAAGTCAGTTTGTTAGGTCCCTTAGTTCCAGTGATGGGGAATCTTAAAGCTACAGCATACAATGACATTCTAGCCGATTCGTGCTTCCAACTTTGTAGCAACAGTTTGGGAAGCCCTTTGCTGTTTCAGCATGACAATGCCCCCATGCGCAAATGAAGTCAATACAGAAATGGTTTGTTGAGATCGGTGTGTATGACTTGACTGGCCTGCACAGAGCCCTGACCTCAACCCCATCGAACACCTTTGGGATGAATTGGAACGCCGACTGCGTTGGGCCTAATAACCTAATAGCCCAACATCATGCACAACCTCACTAATGCTCTTGTTGCTGAATGGAAGCAAGATCCCGCAGCAATGTTCCAACCCTAGTGGAAAACCTTCCCAGAAGAGTAAAGGCTGTTATCACAGCAAAGGAGGACTAACTCCATATTAATGATGATTTTGGAATGAGAAGTTTGACGAGAACGTGTCCATATACTTTAGGTCATGTAGTATATGAGATATCATCAACCTAAGATACATTTCTCCAGGAAGGATAGCTAAGCTGGTCATGAATCATGTCACATTCCCTTGGATAACAAGGTGTTAATTTAAATGTAAGGCTTCAATGAGTACGGTTACATGCACACAATATGCGTTATTGTGGATTGTGCAGATGATATAATAGTTAGATTAAACTTCTTCGGGATCGGTGTCCCTTCCACGGGACGGTTGAGCTAACGTAGGTTAATGCGATCACTCATGAGGTTGTAAGTAACAAGAACATTTCCCAGGACATAGACATATCTGATATTGGCCGAAAGCTTAAATTCTTGTTTATCTAACTGCACTGTCCAATTTACAGTAGCTATTACCGTGAAATAATGCCATGCTATTGTTTGAGGAGAGTGCACAATTTTGAACATGAAAAGTTATGAGGCACATTTGGGCAGTCTTGATACAAAATTTTGAACAGAAATGCAATGATTCATTGGATCAGTCTAACACGTTGCACATATACTGCTGCCATCTAGTGGCCAAAATCTAAATTGCACCTGGGCTGAATAATACATTATGGCCTTATCCCGAGTCGCCTCTTCACTGTTCAAATCAAAGTTTATTTGTCACGGGCGCTGAATACAACAGGTTTAGACCTTACAGTGAAATGCTTACTTACAGGCTCTAACCAATAGTGCAAAAAAAGGTGTTTAGGTGAACAATAGGTAAGTAAAGAAAAACAACAGTAAAAAGACAGGCTATATACAGTAGCGAGGCTATAAAATAGCGAGGCTACATACAGACCTGGTTAGTCAGGCTGATTGAGTAGTATGTACAGTAGATATAGTTAAAGTGACTATGCATAATGATGATGAGTAGCAGTAGCGTAAAAGAGGGGTTGGCGGGTGGGTGGGCGGAAACAATGCAGATAGCCCGGTTAGCCAATGTGCGGGAGCACTGGTTGGTCGGCCCATTGAGGTAGTATGTTACATGAATGTATAGTTAAAGTGACCAGGCATATATGATAAACAGAGAGTAGCAGCAGCGTAAAAAGAGGGTTTGGGGGGGGGGATGCAAATAGTCCGGGTAGCCATTTGATTACCTTTTTCTGCCTGTCTTATGGCTTGGGGGTAAAAACTTTCCAACTGTCTGACGTTGAGACTGGTGTTTTACGGGTACTATTAATTAAGCTGCCAGTTGAGAACTTGTGAGGCATCTGTTTCTCAAACTAGACACTCTAATTACTTGTCCTCTTGTTTAGTTGTGCACCGGGGCCTCCCACTCCTCTTTCTGTTCTAGTTAGAGCCAGTTTGCGTTGTTCTGTGAAGGAGAAGTCCACAGCGTTGTACGAGATCTTCAGTTTCTTGGCATTTTCTCGCATGGAATAGCCTTCCTTTCTCAGAACAAGAATAGACTGACGAGTTTCAGAAGAAAGTTCTTTCTTTCTGTCCATTTTGAGCCTGTAATCGAACCCACAAATGCTGATCTCCAGATACTCAACTAATCTAAAGAAGGCCCGTTTTATTGCTTCTTTAATCAGAACACCAGTTTTCAGCTGTAATAACATAATTGCAAAAGGGTTTTCTAATGATCAATTAGCCTTTTAAAATGATACATTTGGATTAGCTAATACAACGTGCCATTGGAACACAGGACTGATGGTTGCTGAAATGGGCCTCTGTACGCTATGTAATATTCCATTACAAATCAGCCATTTCCAGCTACAATGTCATTACAACATTAAAATTCTACATAAGTCTAACTGTATTTCTGATCATTTTGGTGTTTTTTAATGGACAAAAAATGTGCTTTTGTTTCAAAAACAAGGACATTTTCTAAGTGACAACCAAAATTTTGAACGGTAGTGTATGACGTAAAATTTGACTACTATTTGACTACTTTTGTAGGGAGGCGAGATTTTTCTTGAAGAGTTCAGTTAGAAGCTAAGGATCAGGCGCGCATGTTAATCATGGATGATTAATGGTTGTGCTAGGTGGTGGGCATGGTAACCATCTCTGTAGTTCTGGCCTGTGGTTGGAGTGTGTTGGAGTCCATAGAAGACGCCTCAAAGTCACTTTAGTTAGCAGGCTGGCGATAGAGGACCTCTGTGTGTCAGAGATTAAGATATTTTTTCATAATGTATTTGTGTACTTTTATAACCAATTGCCTCCACTACATTGTAGCAGAACTGTCTCAATGCTAGTTGGAAAAA